>NC_087082.1:19072993-19115493 GCF_026151205.1 Bolinopsis microptera | reverse complement strand
CTTCGATTAAAGTATATGAAGTGGGTACTTCTCGGAAAGGAAAACATTTAAGCACAACACGATTGTGACTATTTTTGGGTTGATTTAATACAACTGCCAAACAATTATTCAAACTTCAAGCAAAAAGTCAAATCAAAAAATTTTTTATACCACTTTTTTGGATTTTTTACCCAAAAAAATTAGGGGATTTTTTCAATTTTTAAACCATCTTGTGCGGCTGTGTTTTAGCTATCTCCATACAATGTTTTCGACATGCCAAACAAATAACTTGTTCAAAATATCAAAAACCATGGTTTTTTTTTTTTTTTTTGCCCAAAAATCGGTTTTTTTCGATTTTACCCCCAACAAAAAGTCGGTGTCAAATCATCTTTTAAAACCACTTTTTAATCGATTTTTTATCGGTTCATGAAAATACGTCTAGGAAGGTGTATCTGGTGGTCCCTATCGTATCGAGCAGAACAATGCCGTGTATAGAGCCTCTGAGTACATTGGTTCACCAATATATTCTGGACAATGAGCGCACGTTATTTAGTCCAATCACAGCGCCTATATCGTCCAACCCTTGCAGTTTCTTGGCGTTTTAAATATAAATTCGCGCGCAAAAAATTTCAACGGGCGCGCTTCCATTAATGATGGCAAAATAGACGCATACATTATAAGCAGCCGAGGTGTGTTAACGGACGGTCGCTTGCGCCGCGCGAAATATAAATAGAAAATTGCGATCAATTATGTTTAGTCAACACTCTACCAACTTAATATTATATGGTGTTGTCAGGATTATTTTGTATTAATGAGCCAATTTATAATTAGGAATTAATTAGTAATATTAATATTAATAGTTTAGGTTAATGTTATTTGTTACCGTTAAATACGCGCGGCGTCAATTCAGTGTTGTGTGTTGATTAATATGGTAGTATAATATGATTTATTATTTGATAAAGTATCATTTTCTTACATTACATTATAAATAATTATAATATATAGTTCAATTGTTTTGCATCAAAAGGGGAAAGTGCAAATATTCTGTCTGCGTATCATATTTTAGTTATAATGTATAAATCAGTTCAAACTGATGAAAACACAGAGCACGCGAGATTTGTACGGCATTTCGTCATTATAACAACCTTTTAAATGCCATAATTCTATCCCAGTTCAATTTTTATTACAATTAGTATGAACATAACTTTGTGAATAATGATTTGATTATTAACGCAGGTTTCATTCGTCAAAATTTAGTTCAAGATGGGTTTTTTATTTCAGAGGGCGCGGTGTTTTTGCTAGATTTTACAATCTGCAATCGTTTTGAAGACTACCCTCCGCATAACTTTGGTTCGAGTTACAAAAATTGTGTGGTAGCTGTGCAGTACAACCGAATTTAATAAATGTTTTGTCAAACACAAATTTGAATTGGAATAAATTCAATTTTAACTAAGTTGTTTCTTCTTTAATTAATTATTTCAAATTGACTTGGCGAGTCCAAAACGATAGTTTGATTATCAGTTTTATGAAAATTGTCAAAAGTATTGCTAACAGGGCTTTGGAATGACTTTAGAGGTCCGAAATTATTTAAACTATTGCAACAAACTTCACTCTCTAATCAGCTATAGCTGAAATTTCAAATCGTGATTTAATTTTTTTTTTTAGAGTCCGTGCTGAAATGGATGTAGTATCTTTCGTTAGTTGGGGATTGTTAAAGTCTTTGCAGCTTCAGTGATTTTTAAATCCAGTTTATTTGTTATATTATAAAACGGGTTTTAATTTGTATTATTTCATTCAGTAAAACAAAGTTATAATCTGTCGATGGATTGTTTACACATTCTTTATTTTTATTTCCTTTATCTTCAGACCATGTACAGCAGGGTGTCAAGAAATTTTTATGTGTATTTTATGATGAAATTCAAACTTTTTCGACGGGTCATAAATTTTACTTCTGAATATCGAAATTACAGAATTCAAAAAATGTATGTAGTGCAGCTGGTTATGATAAGTTGAGAACCGTTGGTTGTTGATTTACAGGATCAACTCAGTTTTGGGGATTTTTTTAAATACATTCATGTTCCTTGGGTTAAAACCACATTTTAATTAAGATTACGTGGCATGAAAACTTAAGTTATTTTTAATTTCATTGCAAAATCAATAGGTCTTCAATAAGAATGAAAAATAGATCGGCACTCAACACGGTGAAAGGTAACCTCAACATACATCAGAGTAGCCCTTACTCTGCAGATTATTTTACAAATATGGAGGTTTACTTTACTAATCAGTATAACTTTATAATTATATTTCGTTACTTCGATCTATGAAATAAAAAAAAAAGGGCTCTGTTACAACTTAAGTTACATCAAATTTGCTTTTAAACCTTATTTAAAAGTTCGCACATGTTTTCCATGGTTTTAGTCTTGAAACATTTTTTTGTCATCAATGGACACTTCAAGGGTTTTGATAAAAGTTATCAAGATATGTTGTCATACAATTGGTTTCCAAAGGGATATATGACTTGCTAGGCTGTTGAACAAGGCAGTGAAAACAGTGTGAAGAAAAAATTAACCACAATATGACACACTTATGAGAATTGTTTACAAATTAGAATTAGAATTAGAATTAAATTGGGAAATTTACATAGAAATTCAAGAAGGGATTATAAAAATTATTTTTTAAAGAAGAAGCTTCAAGATGCTGTGCAGTAACATTCAAGTCAGTCAAAAATGTTAGAAGAATACCCTTCTATGGACATAGAATCAAAACATATAGTAGTAATTAATTTAAAAGTTTAAGATAGTTTTTGAATAGAACCTTAAGAGGATCGGTCCTAATATATACTTGCCCTGTGCACACCTGTGTTTTCAGGAAAGCAGTTTACTTACATTACCACGTAATTTTGGTGCACTGTTTCCTGCTCCAAGGTAGCTTTAAACCACTTAATGACAAAGCCATGATACTTAGTTTTTCTCAATAGAATACTTATGGCGTTACTGTTGTCAAAAGCCTTTTTTTGTCCACGAAGCAATTGCAGGTTTCTTCGACGATTCCTTAGACATATATTTTGTCAAATAGATTAAGACATAAGGAATGTGGTTGATTGGTCTTTCCTAAATCCATACTGATGGTTGGTTAGTTAGTTTATTTTGTTTCAACATAATGGGGTAAGTTTTTGGTTAACAAAGTTATTTATACATCAGGAGTATGTTATATCTTAAGTTGAGAGTAAAGTTGTAATTGGACACTTTGGAATCAATATACCACATCCCCCTCTTCCCTTTCATGATGTCTATCCACACCTTAAAAAATCGAATGTTCAGAGGAAGTTTTAGTGTACTAGTGGTCTATATCAGATTTAAAGCATAAACAGTTACTCACTTCTGTTTGTGGATTAATATAGCTTGAAGAGATATAATAAAAACGTTAATTAATTAGAAATGTGTGGCTTGATCTAAACATTTTTAAACCAGAGATGAAACAGTAAATCCTGTTTTTATTCATGTTGATACCCTTGGATTATAAAAATTTTAGTTTGAAGTTTACGCAAGTTAGTTTTTTAATAACCCAATAAGAATTACTCGATTTATTTTGCGCCAATTATTTCGAAACTAATGAGTTATTAATCCTAGTCCTTTTAAATTAATGTTTTCTTAGCGATTATAAATGGTTTGTAGTAAAGTGTATGGCGACACATTCTGGCGTATTGGAATACTCCCAACAGTTCTGATTGCTATATCCCTCTTGGGTGGTTATTTACACATGTTTAGGAAACAAGGATACTTAAGGTGTTAATTACCGTATTGAATACACATTAGCAATCTGGTTTATCGTGCATGTATTATTTAGTTTTCTCATGATTTTTTTTTCCTTTCTTGAAAAGTTCATGACAAAATATTTGATTAATTACTCGGACTCTACTAATATAAAACGTGGAGTTTAAAACTTCTGATCCATTAGTCGCTCAAGTGGAAGTGCCCCAGAACCTTCACGCCTGAGTGACAGTGGGCCTTATATTAAAAGTCATAACAAAATTCATAACAAATTAGTCATATGACGACAAACTTTTATTTTATAGTAAATACCGTGCAATCCTAAACATTACTTACAAGTACTAAACATAAATTCATTACACAGTAAAATGTACATATAGCCAATATCTACACATGATTCATAAGCATGGATGTTACAACGAGTTTTACAGGTGCATGATGGGGGGGGGGGGGGGGTTCAACCTCATTTTACCTCATTCGGGCAGCCAAAAAAAAGACAAAATTGGGATGAGGTGAAATTAATGAGGTAAAATGATGTAAATTAATCTAGTTTTGAGCCTATTTTAGAGGACAAAAAAGGTTTATTCGATGAAAAATTATTATTTATGAAAAAGGAAAATTGAACATTTCAATTTCCATGATCAATTAGGATATGTTAATAGCACTTGCTAAGTTTTTTAATAGAATCATTACAATTATCACACTTATTTCAAGATTACAAAGATATCTTCGCTTCTGATTGGAGCTATAGGTTGTACTTGTTGAGTTATTAGGTCAAATCCATTTTTACGCTCTCGTGAGGTACGATTGATGCATATTTATTTCAAGATTTATCAGCTTCTGATTAGAGGATAAAGCGTTCATCTTGGGCATTGAAATGGTCAGAATATCATATTGAGTTGGGAGAGCATGGTTTTCAAAGTCTTCAGATTCGGTTGTTGAGTTATTTGGTCAGGAGCCCATTTTTTCAGCTCTCGCGAAAGTAGCGATTGATGCACTTATTTCAAAGATATCTCACATTCTGAGTGGAGTTGTGGAGATAAGCGTTCATCATGGGCATTAAAATTTAAAATATCAAAATTAAGTAGGAATCGAGCACTGGTTTTTAAATCTTCTAGACTTCAGGTTATTTAAATTATTAGGTTTAATCCCTATTTTTATGCTCTCGCAAGGAATGGTTTACTGCAATGTTGAAAATATTTATTGGATGAACTGTAATTAATTGCCAAGAAATATCAGTAAAATATCAGTAAAATTTCACTAAAACCTCTAGCACTAGGAACATGCTCTTTACCCACTTAATATGACCATTACTGACATATTCCATGCCCATGATAAGCACTTAGCTTCAATCAGATGCTTGCGATATATCTTGTAATAAGTCGTGTAATCGCTACTCGCTAAAGAGTTGTTAAAATATGTTTTATTAACCTAATAATTCAAAAACTGAGTCTGAACGAGACTTTTGAAACCACGCCCTACCCCACTCTATGTGATAATTCTGCCATTTCAAATGCCTAGATGAACCACTTTAGCTCCAATCAGAAGCTGATATAGCAGTAGCATCAATCGCTACTGCGAGGCCGTAAAAATGGGATCTGAAACTAAATAATCACAACCTGAAGTCGAAGACTTTAAAACCATGCCCCTTACCCCACTCAATGTGATAATTCTGACCATTTCAATGCCTCCAAGATGAACACTTAGCTCCAATTGAAGCTGATATATCAGTAGCATTCAATCGCTACTCGCGGAGAGCGTAAATTAATTAAAAATTGGGATCTGAACTATTACTCAACAACCTGATGTCTGAAGACTTTAAAACCATGCTCTACCCACCAATTATGTGATTCTGACAATTTCATTGCATTATATGCAGAGTTTACACTCCAATCAGAGCTGAGTTATCTTGAAATAAGTACATCTATTGCTACTCGCGAGGAGCGTTTAAAAAAAAAATGTGGATATGACCAATAAACTCAACACACTGGAGTCTGTAGACTTTAATTAAAACTATGCTCTACCCCTCAATATGATAATTCTGAACATGAAATGCCCAAGATGAGCGCCTTAGCTCCAATCAGAAGCGGAGATATCTTGAATTAGTTGATAATTGTTTACTCTCGAGATGTAGTATATAGTAATAGTAAAAATCGGATTTTTGGGAACTCAGACTTTTCCTGTGCTTTCTTGATTTTCTCCAACTCTTCAGACCAGTGTTTCACTACTTCAAGACTTGCAGCACGGTTGTTCTGATTAGTGCTGGTTTTTCTTGCGAAGTGTTGGTACTGGTCGAGCTGGTTGATTTCCTTAGTGTGACTGGGTTCCCATACCAGTCGGTGGTTCGTCACACTCCCCAATGTTGTTTGTTTTTGTGTGACTGCTATGCAGTTGAGCATAACTTACCATACCCTGAGTTGGGTTGGGAGACTTTCGTAAAGCTCCATTTGGGGTGTGAGTTTTACAGTCGTGAGCCCATTGAAGACAACTCCAACATCTGTATTTGGGCAGGAAGCCCGGCATCAATGTGTACTCTTCTGAACACTCGGAACAACAGCAGGGTACAGAGGAAATGATCTCTGTACACAATCCGTTTAGCTAGTTTCTCTCAGTGAGCTTTGAAAAGTTTCTTCTTTAATCCTCTGCCTAACTAGAGGCAAATTAAGGTAATTTCCCAGAGCGTCTAGCTCGCCTCTGTTTGACCCTTGGCCAGTTTAGAGATTTTGACAGTAGAATCCAGGGAAGGATCAATACAGTCGAGTACTCGTTTCGAAATAGGGTCGGGCATCCTTCAGCAGTCTCCCGATGACACTCTTTATCCTTGTCACTCCAGATTCTCGATGGTTTGACATCGTGATGTGAGGTTTGTAGTGTAGGAAGAAAGAGGTATCAGAAGTTATCAGAGCAATAGTAGTTAGCAGTAGCGTCACAAAAAAAAAACAACACAACTGTTACAGCAAGGGTTACCTGGACTTGGAGAGAATTTCACCTGGACAACCCGGCTGCTGAATTGTTTCTTCAGTGGTTCAGCTGTGACCACTGTTTACCACTAGTCTGAAATGCAGGAGACAGCAGTAATAGTTCAACTTTTGACTTGAGAGCTATATAAAATAGAGAGCTGTATTGCGGATGGATCATAACACAAAGGGAGCTTCTCAAGGGAAACTAACTTGATCCTAAAGCTTGTGTTCAGCAGGGCCACACGTCATGATGTGGTCCCTTGTGTTCACCGATTGCTTAATGTCAGGTTGTAAGTCTATCGGACTACCCATGTACACCTCAAATGATTTGTTATTTGTTATACAGTATTCAGAATGAACTATATTTTGTATATACAGTGAAGTGTTTGATGACTGAATTTATTGTGTTTTGTTTCACACAAATGCCACACAATAAAGTAAACACCACACACTCCTATTGCTTATTTGTTAGTATTAACTGCAACATGACTACAGCCTTTAATATAATTGAGGGATGAAAGGACTTAGTTTATCCTGACCACAATTGCCTTAGTTGTTGCAGTCTTTGTACCCTAGCCACTTAGTTCCTAGCCACTGATACCCTAGCCCGAGCTTTGTTTTTGCATAATGTACTAGCAGTGTTAGCATTTTTTATACACGTTTTGGAATATTTTCTCAATCCGTTTCCAGGGTTTTCGATTTTTTTGTACATTTATGTACATGGCCAATAAGATTTTTGCCAATGTACATGTTACAAAATGTAGTTGAACATTTTTATAGGCAACGCAAATTTAGGGTCTTTAGATAGTAGTAAACAGTGGGTCCTTCTAGTTCGACATTACCAATATGTTTACCCCTGGTTTGTTCTTGGTTGATCAGTGGTTCCTCTCAGATATATTTTGCTGTCAGCATGTTTTAATTTGCGTTGCAAAGTTTGTTTCTTGAGTCTCTATCATGGGAATCTTGGGTTTTTCTTAGTGCTTCTACTTGTGAAGAAACCAAAGGTTTCAATTCTTCTCCAATCAGTCTCTCCCTTTTGAATTAGTGAGTTAACTATAGAACGACTTAGGATCTAGCTGTTTATAAATATCTCCGGGGATTTCGAACGCGGATCATATTATCACTCAGCCCGGCCCGCTGTTAGATAAAAACATCTCAAGGTGATATCATCCCGCCCCGGAAAAATTTGTATAAACCGGCCCGCTTTTTAGTCGTAACTGATTTTTATCATTGAATTCTCCGAACTTACAATAATCAATGATACTGCTGATTAGAACTCGATAATAGTAGAAACAGTTAGAAGCCCCGAATCAACGTGGGCGCGTAACGTGGCTACCACGTTTGCCACCAATATGCATATCGCCGGTCTATACCACGTGACACGAAAGCGCACCACGTTGATAGAAAATCGTAACCGTCACTTCTTTTACACGCCAAATTTCCTGGGGGAACGTTGCCCCAAAGCTAGCTAATCTTGGAATTTCTCAACGCGTGGCGTGAGAGAAGTTGGGACTTGCCAGCTACCTTGTCCGTTGCCCTAAAAATAGTATTGTTTTGTTGCTCTCTTCCAGCTCTTGTTCCTGCTAAAGTTTCAAGCTATTGCTCACTATGACAGATCGGTTTGTCATTCAGATTGATGGAACTGCTTTCCAATCCGTGTTTCCGGACAGTACAGGTAGAGTTACTCTCTTCTAAAGTATAAATCCCTTGTCGAAATTCGCCGGAGATAATTAATATTCCATAAACAATTCCGCTCAGGGCCTAAATAAAATGTTATCCCTCAGCTGGCGCTTCGGGATTGCATATTAACACAAAACTACGTGCGCTGCGCGCACTCGTATGTGTTTATTCAGATAATCCCGCTAGCGCGGGGAATGATCTGTTATATAAACCCTTTGCCGTACGTGGCGGGTTTATGTTATTATAATGCGCAAAAAAATTGTGTGGAAACGGCCTTTGTGAGTGTTATTAGGATAAAATTCGGATTTGCGGGATAAACCAACAGAATGGATCAGTACCCTGGCATACAAAGTATTTCCCGCCCTCCTAAACCTAAAGAATATGCTAGGAAGTTCTGGGTGAGTTTCTACATGTTTGTCAGTCACGATGTCTTTCTGCGAACGGAAAAAAAAAAAATGTAAGCAATTTTTGCGCTAGCGCCCTGCGACCACGCCCGCGCGCAATATAACCGAGCCGCGCTATAATGTGTATTAATAATTATTAGCATATCCAAGCTTCCAAAATCGACCAATAACTTGACTTTTGATGATTAAATTTGTTAATTCATTAATACATTTAGAGGTATCGTTTAAACTTCAATTCAGTTTTCAAAGTTTAGTCCGAAAAGAAGGTAAATTTTGTCTAAATCGCCACTATAAGAGACAAATTCGGATTTTGTGTACAGAAAATAAACTTTTTTTGGCAGAACTTTCAAAGTCTTCAGCATTCTTTCTGGTATTTGAAACTGTTCAATTTCTCTGGTTTTTACAACCCCCGGAAGTACCAGACAACGAAGCAGACATAATCTGGAATATTCGATAACCTCTAAAGCTCTAGAGGACCCTAAAATAAAGCAAACTCTGGAGGGGCGGGGTGATTATTGAAGATTTTCACGAACTCACGCCAGCTGCATGAACACATTGAGAAATTGATGAGAGGCTGGGATTGAAGTGTAGTTCAAAACAGTATTTTTCAAAGTAAGTTTGGAAGTTTGAGATGAACTTATAGATTTTCTTTCCATTCTGCACTAGCCACTCCAAGTCTCAGATTTGATTTTTACGCAAAACCGTATTATTAGTAGAAAAATATTCCTTTTATGTAAATTCTGGTTCAGTTGTGGACTGGAATTAGCACCAATGGATAACTAAGAAGTGCTCCTTAGTTAACACCCTTCATCCCAGAACATCGATCTTGTATATTGTCATATCTATATAAGTTTGTATTTCTTGCAGGTCTTGACCATTCCTTTCCCCGTGACATGCAGAAATATAATAGAGCTATCAAGTATTAGTAATGCTCTCTGTAAGAGGGAAAATTGTCGTGAGAGAGGCACTTTAAAGACAATCCAGATCTTTCTTGCCTTCAGTAGAATTGTTCTTTCGCAGCATACAAGTTTTACACCAGATAGAAACGAATCCTTAGCAAAACTGGCCCCAGCCAAAACGGACAAAATCAGATGATAAAAAACTGCTCATTAATTCATATCTGCAGTATAGCCAGCAATTTAAAATCTATGTAATAGCTGATATCGACACGAACTCCAGAACTGATTACTAATCGATGCAAGATGCAATACTGGTCGCGTCTGTTACTTGTATATATTTAAAATTAATCAGAGACAGACTAATGTTCTATTTCTATAAAAATTCTAGTATAATCAATAAATTGATGCTCTGCGTATTATACTTAAAGCATGCTTTGCCATTTCTAATTAGAAATTTCTTAATCCTAGAGTTAGAACTTTAATATAATTAAATAATCAATATTAACCAAACACTAGAAAGTTTTGTTGGAAATACTTGGTTTCAGTTAAAACAAATTAATGTCTAGACAGGGATTTGAACCTCAGCTACACAGCCAATCGCCTGCTTACTTACTTAGGAAACTAGGCTATCCTGTTGGAGGTCGAAAATCAATATTAACTTATACCTGTTATTGTAGACCTGCGCATTTTCCCTGCGCAAAGTTATTCTTCGACGGTGCACATGGTTTAGCCATTTTGGGGCGATTTTAGCGCGGCACGGAAAGCTTTCTAAACCTCATAAAATTTACCCAGGAACAGTCCCCAGAACTGATTAAGCTTGCGATGTTCCGAGGGTTAGACATGTACTTTAGAGGATTTGTTAAGATTTACAGCTACTTCCACACAGTGGCATGCAAAACGGGTAATAGTCGCGAACGCAAAGAAACCGCTGGGAATCACCCATCGCGTTATATCGTCCATTCACATCGCGGACGGAAATGTCACGTGGTGGCATGGTGATAATCAGATAATTGGGCCTTTACACTTTCAAACATTATATTTACTATAATTATATTAAGGAAGGAGAAACGCTCTTGTCGGACGCGAGGAGTGACGTAGCAAGTGATTACTCTGTCTATAGCAAGTGATTAATCATACTCAATTGCATATTGTTAACAGTTTTACAGTTTACACCAATCTATAATATCTATTCAGTAGTATAATGTTCTTGATCAGAATGGAAAGAGCTCCCGTTCTTGTTAGGATCCAAAAAAATGTTAATCACAATTCTGGCTCGATTGGACCGTTTTTCGCTCTTATAATTATATACACAATATACTATTTTACCCCCTCTATACTATTATAAGTATAGTTTTCAGGCATTAAGACTGCAGTTCAATTCATCTGAACATACCACTCCAGCGAATTAGGAGGATAGGATTATCTTTCATGTAGCACGGTATGTTATGTTGGAGGACTTCGACGCGTGCGCAATACTAGCATATTTGACTTCGCATTCTCGAACCATCGCATTCTCGAAGCCATCTCGATCGTGTCTTGCTTCGCTAGAGATCAACGATTTCTCGAGGGGTTGACACCGTCAATCAAGTATGTCGTAGCTAGTTTGAGCTGTGGATATATTGTTTGATCTTGAATTTGTTCAAGATTCTTAAGTAGATCTTCTTTTTTTATTAAGTTTTATAGTATGCTGGACATGTTTGTTAGTATTTATATTGGAGGTATATGGGTTTACCAAGTACATTTAAAATTTCAAGAATTCGGTGCTGGAACCGGAAATTACTGTCACCTTCTGAGTTTCGTTATGCGTGGCTCTCTGTCATGGCGCCATCCTTGTTTTTAAAACGTAGCTTGAGGCACATGGGTAGTGTATGTTAGGTGAAATGAAGAAAGCTGTAGGGTTAGGGAAAACATAAAAGCAGGTTTATATTTAATATTAGCAGAATTCGGGTTATTCTCGATATTTTGTTCATTTATTTTAAAGTGCTTGGCTCATGCTCTTGATGAGTTAGAAGTTGAAAAAAATGTTTGTTCAATTTCAAAAAGTGGGGGAATGGCCAGTAGTCTCGACTAAAAATTTGGATGGTTTCTAATAAAAAGTTAATTTTTACTATATGGTTTATAAACATCAGCATTCTAATATTCTACACGCTAACTTCAATTTGGATAAGAAAAAAATGAATAATTACCTAAACTCAAAAGTAAAAACAATTTCCCATTTTTAAAGTTACATACCATGCTATAAAAACTTGTACTTGTAGTTCTAAAATTGTTCAGGGACTATTTCATCTTCGCCATGCAAGGCATGATGCTGAACATAAATCCCAAATACCTCAAATAATAAATTCCCTTTCGTTGGTTTTTAACTTTCATATTACGTCCATGCTGTTATTTTAGCCCGACATCGCTTATTCTTCACTGAAATTAAAGTTGCAGATATTAATAATCATTTTAAAAAATAAGTATATATGAATGGAGGGCTATAAACAAAAATTGCGCGCGCGTCTGTGACGGTTTCAGTGTAAAGTCGGTTTTAAAGTAATGCAATATGTATGTACTACGGCTTAATGATAAGATGATTGAATTCTAGTTTACCTTTTTCACCATAAACTTCCACCTCGCAAAGAGTTAAGAACTGGCCATATTGAATGATTCTAATCCTGTCTGCGATTGTATCCCCGCATTTGATGGTGTAAGTGCCTTTTCTGCTTTCATAGTCTATTTGACCACACAATTTAACCAAATTGTTTCCATAAGAGGCTTCAACCTTAAAATGTTGGTGTTATTGATATAGTTGATAAGCTTACAATAATTTTGTTCCCTTAAATACCTTTATTAAATATCTGTGTTGTTGTTAGAAACTTTAAATTTGTTAGAATAACAGATAATCGTATCTGGAAAAACTGAGAAGGAACTATGTTTGAGCAAAACTTTGCTTCATCAGTTCTTCTTTGACACCTGTCTGCTCTAATAGTAATATATATTATATTATAATGTGTATATGAAAATTAAATTGAAGGTGACAAAAAATTGAAAAAGCGATGGTACAATTGCATACAGGACTGACCTTAGCTCTATAATTTACTTGTATATGAGTTATGACCAACCTGAGCTCCATCAAGTCGGTCTTCACAACAGTCCATTCTGTTGTAGATAACGACCTTGTGCACTTTGTAATCTGCTGCTAGGTCGACCTTCCACCATTGGTAGCCTGAACCTTCTGTATGTGTGCAGGAGCTGGAAGATGAGTTTTAACTGTGAATCCAGCCATAGTGAAGTAATGAGTTCAATATATACTACTAGTGTAACCCGTGCCTACGGCCGGGGCTTGACTATTGCAGTTGAATTGCAAAGGTTTAGTCGCTCCAAGAGATACCTGCCACCAGGCACGCTCTCCGTAGTTTGGTCTGTAGGTATGACTATGAGTGCAAGAGCTGAAAGCCAATAAAGAGTTAAAAACTAAGAAACATTTCCAATGCCTGATTTAAATGTTTACATGGCATAAGCATCAAAATACAAATTTAAATAGACCTTTATTTTGAAATAGACCTTTATTTTGAAAATTTCATGCAAAAATATTGAAGAATTGTTGAGTGCTAATCTGAATCAGTTTAGCGCCCTGAAATAGTGGCGATTTTAATCGATCCTTGGAAGAGTTACAAAGCGTAACTTACTTTTGACTTCTCCGATTAGCTGTGTTGCCATCAATTGCTCTTCCCGCCAATTCGTTTGAGTAGGTACTACTTTGAGAGGCCCACATGTCATCAGAGTCTATACGATGATATTTTGCTGAAAGATGGATAAAGTCTTGAGATGACAGTGATCATGTTGTTTTTATTTGAAATCCCTAATAGTAAGTATTTGGATCGATAGTACAAACCATGAAAGTACTCCCAATACTTTTCGACTGATGAATTTATATTTGATAGATTCAGTGAAAGAATTAGTGTTACATTAAAATATCAGCGAACAATAAAGCTGCTCTAGAAATGTAAATGATCACTAATAATCTCAATTAATGTCTGTCTGTCTGTCTGTCTGTCTGTCTGTCTGTCTGTCTGTCTGTCTGTCTGTCTGTCTGTCTGTGTCTGTCTGTCTGTCTGTCTGTCTGTCTGTTATTTACGAATGGTTTAATCAAGAAAACGGTAAAAGATATGGGGCTGGTTTTCTTTTCAGTATAGTGCCGACAAAACTCTCACCAAGCCAAATGATTAAGGTCGCACTTCAGTGGCATAACGTTGCCTGTTGGCGCAGTTTTGCTAGTACCTCAGTTAAGTTTTTCAAAATTTTCCCACATTCAAACGATGATTTTGCGCCCCCCCCCCCCCCCCCCCCCCCCCCCCCCCCCCCCCCCCCCCCCCCCCCTTAGATGGCGCGAGTTCATACTTTCGCATCGTTTTAACTACGAAAATGTAATGAAATTTTATAATATAATAGGCGGGCTTATACTTTTGACCAGCAAACAGCTTTCTAGTAGGTTTTAAGTAACAGAATTATCAAGCTAAAAGTGTGTTTATTATCTCACTTACGCATTTCACCACCGTAGACTTCAACCTCGCAAAGAGTTAACATCCCATCCGGAAGGTCTACTCTGATCTGATCTGCGATGACATAGTCGCAATCAAACTCTACATGATCTCGATTATAAGTTAATGTTTCACCACATTGTTTCTCAGCTTGTCCAGACAAAGCAAATACCTGATGATATTAAATGAAAATATCTTAAAATTGCAAAACGTGTCAAGTAATTTAACAAATGTACACAAAAGGACCCATCCCTTCAAATATTTACATAATCAAAATAAGCAACTGGCTACTTTTTGTTATAAAACTTGTCCACATTTTCTGAGCCTTCCTTGTCTGAACTGCACGTGCTTATTAGTTTGTACAGTCTGCCTTATGACATGAAATCCGACTATCAATAATTTACTTGTATATGAGTTATGACCAACCTGAGCTCCAATAAGTCTGTCTCCACAACAGTCCATTCTGTTGTAGATTACTACCTTGAAAACTTTGTAATCTGCTGCTAGGTCGACCTTCCACCATTGGGGGCCTGAACTTGTTGTACTTGTATGTGTACATGACCTGAAAGATAAATTCCAACTGTGAATCCAGTCATGGTGAAGTATTAGTAATGAGTTCAACATATTGTATAATATGTGTGACTCAGCGCCAATGCGCAGACTTACATGCAAAAAAGCAAAAAGGAGGAACTTGAAGGTTGAAATTTACTGAAATTTAAAATCACGGTCTTCTTGGTTGTCTCGAGGTTGGGAATGCAGAATAGAACAACAATATGTTTCAACCATTCACTGTGTCAAAACTAATGTCACTCACCCATTGTCGAAATATCCATTCGTATTTCCGTCAATGGCTCGCTCTGCTTCTCCACCAAGACTCCTTGTGGAGCTTTGAGAAACCAAACAGTTGGAAATATCTATAGGATCGACTGAAAAAGGAAATCTTTATATTTCAGAAGTACTACACAATCATCATTCAACATCAAAGATAGTTCGTCTCATCTATTAGTTATAAAGGGCCATCACTATATTGGCCTTATAATCCAATTCTCCTCTCTTAGAAATCAATTTCGAAAAATGATGAAAGCTTGCAAAAATGGGTGTTGCCTTTTGCGTATCAATTATACAGCTAAAATGATATAATAGTTAATAGTATCTGTGTAAACTGATCAATTGAAACTGATAAAATGCCACATGAAATTTAGCCGGCCTGAGACACAGATAGATTTCTAAACTATAATACCTGGATCAATAACAGCTCGCCACTCTGCTCCTTCCCCATGCCTATTTACTTTAACGTCTACTGAGACCCATTCCCTCCAGACTCCCCCAATCTTGATCGCTGCTCTGTTTATATAGGCATCGTCCCCAGAATCGGACAGGACTCTGATTTCTAGGGGATGCTTATTGAAGTTGGGCTGGAACCATTTGTTGCGGCAAGAGCCAAACTTTGCTTTGTTATCTTCTGTCATTTCTTCCCCTTCCTCTGGTTCCACGAATGTTTCTTCAACTGTTTCACAGCTATTTTCTCCTTGCCTAACTCCAATTCTGAGGTTTCCTCCCGTGTTTGCATATGCTCTGGTAGATATCTCGATACGGAAACTTTCGATGGCGACGTTGTTAACTGTAGATTGATCTGTCTTCATATACATTTGGTATTATTGATGTTCTTAGGTTAAGGAAAGCAATCATCAAGCTCTTATAAAAAACATTCGTAAGCTTGTAGTACTAGGCTTTCAATCAAGGAATCTTGTTAACAATGAATCAGTAATATAGCATGGCCATGGATATCGATGAATTAACCTTATTCATTTTTTAGAACAAAGAGAAGGGTGTACCAGAACACTTACGGCAATATAATTGATACATCCTTTCGTTTTCAAGAAGCATATCCTGATAACTCTCCTCTCTGTCCTCGGGAATCTCTTGTGTCTCCATGTGCAAGAAGATGAAGTGAGGCTTGTACCCTCCATGATGAGACTTTGAACGTACCGGTAAAGGCTGTAACTACAAAGGTCATACTCTCTTGCTATATCGTAAATGGATGCTTTACGATTCAGGCCTTCTTCTTCTCCCTTAATCATATCACCAATCTCATACAATGAATTCTCCATACTGTATTCTGTCCTCATTTTTTCCATCCAAGTATTCGTAAAATACGAATCTGTTAGTCGGCCGTCAACAATTGTATTTAGCACATTATCTCTGTATGACCTTCCTGCGTTCCTGCATTTTTTATTGGGTTAGTGTTGTCGTAGGGTAGCATAAGTATTCTAAAGAGTTTGTGTGAACATCGATAATTCGATTTTGCAATCAATGGTGGACGGTCTACAAGAGCTATTTCTAATGAAAATTTCTCATTATAAGATAAATGGAATGATGCCAATTAGTGTTTGTAATATCACAAGTAAAAATCAAAATAAGCCAAACATTCCTCCTAAAAACTAGGCGAATTTTTACCACTATAAATACTTTTTACTAACCGGATGTCCTCTATATCGCCTTCATATTGTGCAGTGTAAAAGTTCAAGTCAACGTCGCTGCTCAAGTCCTCTATATCTTCTCTGATTGTTTCAAGAAGCTGAATAACTTCCTCCATATCTGAGTAAAATTAATTGAACAATGAACAGGATAGGTTTAATAACTGTGACCAAGTGATCGACTGGGCCCTGGGGTGTAAAATTTGACTAGGACCATGATTAATCGGGATCAACATTTGCAAGCTAGAAAGGAGTGTGTGCACCGTGTTCAGGTTATATTAAGGGGGCATACCCCAAAACAGTGGTTTGTGCCGTCCAGACCAAATGACCTCATAGGCAGTTCAGTGACCTTCTAGCGCACCGTTTCCACACCAAAAAAAATTATTTTGAGAATTCCCATTTTTGTAATCGAGCATTTCCTGGTTAAGAGTGCAATGTTCGGAAAAAATTATTTTGTGGTTGAGACGCTATAAGTTAATCATTTCTTGCGGTATCGGGTTGAAATTTTGCTCGCCGTTTATTCACATCTATTTCAAGGTGTGTGTAAAATCTTGATATCGTATCTAAAAAGGCTGGTGTGTTATGAATTTTTAAAGTCAAAAAGCTAAAATTGTCCTTTTCAGGCTTATTTTAACAAAAAGACAGTCAGGGAAGATCGGATTGATTTGATGCTTGACATCAAATTGTTCTCTGAATTCTGGCGCAGTTTTTGATGCCCTCAAAAATGGTTTTACTCATTCAGCTTCAGATCTATTGGACCTCAAAGCCAAACAACAAATTTAGGCACATTTTTCGTTTTCAATATTTACTGATTTTTCTAACATTTTGATAGGAATGTGCTAGTGACTTTTTGAAGGGTGCAAAATAACCGCAACTAGCACATTTATATATGAGTTATGAACAACAAAACACCCTAAAATGCTTCCCTTTGAAGTTATGGGAGAAAATGTGATTTTTTGGCTTTGCAGATAAAAAATCACATTTTCTCCCATAACTTCAAAGGGAAGCATTTTAGGGTGTTTTGTTGTTCATAACTCATATATAAATGTGCTAGTTGCGGTTATTTTGCACCCTTCAAAAAGTCACTAGCACATTCCTATCAAAATGTTAGAAAAATCAGTAAATATTGAAAACGAAAAATGTGCCTAAATTTGTTGTTTGGCTTTGAGGTCCAATAGATCTGAAGCTGAATGAGTAAAACCATTTTTGAGGGCATCAAAAACTGCGCCAGAATTCAGAGAACAATTTGATGTCAAGCATCAAATCAATCCGATCTTCCCTGACTGTCTTTTTGTTAAAATAAGCCTGAAAAGGACAATTTTAGCTTTTTGACTTTAAAAATTCATAACACACCAGCCTTTTTAGATACGATATCAAGATTTTACACACACCTTGAAATAGATGTGAATAAACGGCGAGCAAAATTTCAACCCGATACCGCAAGAAATGATTAACTTATAGCGTCTCAACCACAAAATAATTTTTTCCGAACATTGCACTCTTAACCAGGAAATGCTCGATTACAAAAATGGGAATTCTCAAAATAATTTTTTTTGGTGTGGAAACGGTGCGCTTGAAGGTCACTGAACTGCCTATGAGGTCATTTGGTCTGGACAGATTTGGGGTATGCCCCCTTAAAATTACGGGTTTTTGGAATGGTGATTTGCAGGGATATCAAAGTCGACTGAACATTTAATACGTTTTAAAAATAGCTTAGTAAAAGAATGATGTGATCAATATTCCATAATAATTCAGAAAATTACTGACCATCTCCACTGGGGCAGCCTTGTAGCCCTACTGAAGTTCCACAAAGTGATGCCACTGCGCCAATAGCCACGAGTGTGCCGCAAGCAGCACCAGCAGTTGCTGCGCATGCCGAGATAGTACCGAGTGCAGTAAAAAACGTTATTAGCCCACAAGTTATCGAAACACTTGAAGTTGCTATTTCGCAGTCGGTCGAGTCTTCTGATAGTGACATTCCTCTTGGTATAAGACAGCAGAGAACAGTCAACCATACCACGGGCTTTATCACAGAGATCATCTTTAGCTCACAATTCTTACTTATGCCAGTCTTGGGATGATGATATGTTACATTAGTCATTAATCTCCAAATTTCATCGAGTTTAAACTAACTGCAGCACCAAAAATTTCATACATTAACTAAGAATTTATGTGACTGCTTAAAAGACTTAGGGCGAATCTAATGCAAAAAACACAGTACTCTTTTACTGAGAGCAGTAGAGCACCAGTACTCTTCTACTGAGAGCAGTAGAGCACCAGTACTCTTCTACTGAGAGCAGTAGAGCACCAGTACTCTTCTACTGAGAGCAGTAGAGCACCAGTACTCTTCTACTGAGAGCAGTACAGCACCAGTACTCTTCTACTGAGAGCAGTAGAGCACCAGTACTCTTCTACTGAGAGCAGTAGAGCACCAGTACTCTTCTACTGAGAGCAGTAGAGCACCAGTACTCTTCTACTGAGAGCAGTAGAGCACCAGTACTCTTCTACTGAGAGCAGTAGAGCACCAGTACTCTTCTACTGAGAGCAGTAGAGCACCAGTACTCTTCTACTGAGAGCAGTAGAGCACCAGTACTCTTCTACTGAGAGCAGTAGAGCACCAGTACTCTTCTACTGAGAGCAGTAGAGCACCAGTACTCTTCTACTGAGAGCAGTAGAGCACCAGTACTCTTCTACTGAGAGCAGTAGAGCACCAGTACTCTTCTACTGAGAGCAGTAGAGCACCAGTACTCTTCTACTGAGAGCAGTAGAGCACCAGTACTCTTCTACTGAGAGCAGTAGAGCACCAGTACTCTTCTACTGAGAGCAGTACAGCACCAGTACTCTTCTACTGAGAGCAGTAGAGCACCAGTACTCTTCTACTGAGAGCAGTACAGCACCAGTACTCTTCTACTGAGAGCAGTAGAGCACCAGTACTCTTCTACTGAGAGCAGTAGAGCACCAGTACTCTTCTACTGAGAGCAGTAGAGCACCAGTACTCTTCTACTGAGAGCAGTAGACACATATTCGAATGGAGAGGAGAGACACCAACCTAAAATGGTTGGAGGAGAAGTGAACTGATCTTATTGATACCATCTATTTGAAGAATTGCTATTTAGACTACGGGTCCTATTGGTGCATTCCAATGGTGCTAATTACCAGGCAGATAGTTAACGGGTAGTTCTTCGTTAACCATAGTAATTTAAGAACGATACCATCGAGAAGTTCTAAAAATAACAAAAGGGAGAAACGATGAACAAAGAAATTGGGGAAGGAAAAAGCAATAAACAAAGAAATCAGGGAAGGGGGGAGAAGCAAGGACCACATGGAAGATTAAAGTGTGAAAATCCCCCAATTAGATATCGTTCACGTTAATTGCAGTAAACAGCAGAACTGTTTGATAAAAGTAAACAATTCTACAATAGTAATATTATAGTTTATAGTACCATCTTATCAAAGCTCTCTTCGGTAATCTAGCTCTTTCAGTACCTCAACAGTACATTGTGCCATCAATTACAGTGAAGAACGATTTAGTTAAAATGGTGTCAGATATCAGCTTTTCTCGACCCAATTTCACCATTTTGACTAAATCGTGCTTCACTGTTGATGGCACAATGTATAACTGTTGAGGTACTGAAAGAGCTAGATTACCGAAGAGAGCTTTGATAAGAATAAGATGGTTCTATAAATTGTAACATACTTATTGTAGAATTATTTACCTTTATCAAACAGTTCTGCTGTTTACTGCAATTAACGAGAACGATATCAGATTGGGGGCTTGTTCACACTTTAATCTTCCATGTGGTCCTTGCTTCTCCCCCCTTCCCCGATTTCTTTGTTTACTGTTTCTTCCAATTCCCCGATTTCTTTGTTCATCGTTTATCCCTTTCGTTAGTTTAAGAACTTCTCGATGGTAGTAAATTACTATTGTTAACAAACAAGGTAATTAGCTACCTGAAAAAGTGGTAATTAGAAAGGCAGCGTTAACCCCCACCTTTAAGAGCTTATGATACTCATTATTACTCAGATACTACTCCAAATCTTTAAATATTACTTTAAACCATACTGTATATTATACTATTACTACTGAGCTGTAGCTGGCACATATTTAGAGCTTGCTTCTGTTCAGTTATGTGGCTCCGATTCAGTTTACGTTCGAAACTAATCCGAGTCGATCGAACTGAAACTGAATTGCATTCAACTACTTCAACCGTGATATACCAACTATGCCGGAGAGAAAAACGTGTGCTGTAAACGATATAATTTAAATTAAAGTGAATGCCGTAAAATATCGTATTTTTATAAAACGGGTCTCAATATCGATAACGGTTCGTCGAATTTAGATCAGAATTGACAATGGAAGTCCCTTTTTTAGTAATGAGTAATAATGAACCGTGAACTTAACAAATTAAAATGTTGGAGAAAAAATTATAAAAATTATAAAAATTACAAAAATTAAAAAATTACATTCATTTATACTTATAACAAGTGAAAGGCTTAGTTTAAGTAGTAGCTTATATTAATCATAATCTGATATAAACAATGAAAACTCGAGAAATTGAAGCTCCAGATGCCATTATATTCAAAAATGTAAAATCACGTGTCAATAAAAAATTTGTGTGACTTTAAAGTGCCCCAATCACGAAACTAATGTTGTCAAAATAAATACATATCTGATCAAATTCGGTGTTATAAAACAAAAATTGCGCCCGTTCTTTCGTTTTGGCGGACGCTAGATTTCCATTCACTATAACTATTATAAATATTTGACCAAAACCCATAATCATGGGTAGAGTGAACCGCTGCCAGTGTCTCTCTTTTCCAAACAAAAGGAAATGATATTAATTTGAGGAACCGTCCGCAAATGCAATTTGATACCGAGAATGAAATCGGTCGCTCGCTTTTCCCATTCATTCACGGCTTACGAATTGTAATAAAGCTTATTAAATGGGAAAAGCGAGCGACCGATTTCATTCTCGGTATCAAATTGCATTTGCGGACGGTTCCTCAAATTAATATCATTTCCTTTTGTTTGGAAAAGAGAGACACTGGCAGCGGTTCACTCTACCCATGATTATGGGTTTTGGTCAAATATCATCTCTTTTTGATTATAATGTCAGGATAATTTACACAGTCGAAACTTCATTAATAAGGAGATAATTTCAACGATTTCGAAATTCTGCCTTTGAAAACGTTTCCTTGTGTTTAGGTATATCTGTCGATAACCGACTGAATTTGGCACTTTTTACTCATTCAAGTTGGCATTAAATTCATATATAATGCCATTTAAATATCGTGGAAAGCAGAATATATTCAAAATCACGAATGAGCAAAATTCTCACCTTTCGCACGTGCAAACTTTGAGCGGACGTTGCGTGCGTATACAATATTGAATCACCGTAAATTTTTG
Organism: Bolinopsis microptera; assembly: GCF_026151205.1. Classification (NCBI taxonomy): domain Eukaryota; kingdom Metazoa; phylum Ctenophora; class Tentaculata; order Lobata; family Bolinopsidae; genus Bolinopsis; species Bolinopsis microptera. The sequence continues at coordinate 19,093,394 of NC_087082.1, read as the reverse complement.
CATGGTGGTATTTAATATATAGTTTGATAAGCATGCAAAGTTTCAGAAGATTTCAAAAAGTGCTTGGATCACAACGGGACTCCAAAGTTGATAAAAATCGTGAAAATCAAAATTTTTAGTGATTTTAGCTATTTTAAATCAATTTGGGCGAGTCCCCACGTGTGCAACTTTTCGATTTTTAACTTTAAAACTAGCCTATAACACAATTTACACATTTAAGAAGCAAAATTGAGCTCCACAACCCAAGGGATGGCCCAACACCAGAGAATACTAATTCACAACTTTTGTGTTTTTATAAAATTATTCTTCAAAAAAGCACTAACTTCAATAGCAAATATCTTTATGAAGGAGCAAGGTAGGAAACTTTTCCGGTAGATTTTCGGAGTGCTTGAACAATTATCTAAGATGAAAATGTCCTCAGATTTTGAAAAAATTTACTCCTTAATGGTGTAAAATTGATTTGAAACGTTGTTACTTTGTCAAAAATCAAGTTTTAAAAACACTTAATTTGATGACGTCATCAAGTGATGATGATGACGTTAAATTATTTTTTAATACAATGAAAACTGAAGTATAAACAATTATCTTCAAGACCTGTGGTTCAAAATGACTGTATCTTTTATACTCTTGAATCTACTGACACTTGAATCTAGGCTACAATTGACTGCCAATTGACTGCCAAAGCGTCTATACATAGATAGATATACTTCACGACAATCTGTTGTAAAACAGGGGTTCCAGAAAACCCACTTCCCGATATTGCTGAAACATGAAATTTTGTTTACAGTCGATTTGGACAAGGTCTAGACGCCCTGCAAAGTTTCAGATCTCTAACTCAATTTTAACATGGTTTTTAAGCAAATTTCTTAAAAACCTCCACATAACTATTTCTTATTCCTGTCATCTTTAACATTGAATTAGAATGTTTTGAACTTAAATATACCTGCTGAACTACTTTCGATGAGTCTTAATGCCTGGAAAACAATAAAGGGGATATAATAGTATAGGGGGTAAATAGTGTTGTGAATATAAGGGCAACGGTTATGCTTGCCAGCATTGTGATAGGCTCCAATCAGCTCACTCCATAATAATGTCATAATGATATTGAATTTGATACACATCAGTACACTATACTACGCATGCCACGTACAAATTAGGCTTATAACCTAATAATATACATTACAAAGTATACATTATAAAATACACTCGCGTCGCGCATTTCATTGACAGGCTAGCTATATAGTATATACATCACATCTCGCGCAAGCACTGAACGCTAGTTCTAGTTGACATGGTAACTAACGGAAGGAAGGAAGGACTGCCGACATGTTCAGATCTACCTACTGCAATCTCTAAAATCCACGTTTTTCTGCAAAAACGTCCATTCTTAACCTTTCACTATTGCCTTTTTACAAAAGGGTGAACGGAAAAAATTAAAAAGATTAAGGGACTTAACAGGCAGTTTCGAATTGAACAAGTCCGTATCATCGATATAGCTCATTAAAAAGTTATTATTAATACCGCACCATCAGCTATCTGCGATAGTTAAACTTAAATCGAACGGGTTTTCTTTAAACTGGGCTGCGCTCAGCCTGTCATTCCACCGAATCTCAATTAATATTATGAATATTATATTTATAGCCTGGGCGGGTCGATCCCCGCAGGTAAGGGTTTTCTAACTTCTACATATTTTGTGCTATGTCATAACTGCAAATACTATAGTAATATGTTTACATTATGCACTGAAGGTAGGCCGGATCAGTGCACGATAAAAATAAACTTGCTCGGATTTTCAAAATTTTTGTACCATTGTTTTCTAGAGACTGTGAGAATTTTCACAATCACAGTACCAAATTTGTTATACCTTTTTGGAATGGTCAGTGAGTTTCGCCTAGGTGCCATATTTGATGGTGCGCGGCTTTTGGAGCAAAATTAGGTGTAAAAGTCTTGACCATTGTTAATAATCAGGCCCGGCGCGCGCTACTATTTCGAGAAGAAATTCGGCGCGCGCTACTTCGAAGAAATTTAGAAGAGTAACATATGTTACTCGGTAATAAAAGTCGCGTAATTTGACGAAATTCGTTGATTTTTGTCGTATTATTCTGTCATATCTTCGGTTCCTGAACATGAATCATGCTGAAAATTTGTTAGAACCTTTTAATCATACTTAACTACCGAAACTAAATTCGTTGGGAGAAATTGGCCTTGATTAAGAGATCTAAAAATGACAAAATAGGTATAAATTCGTTGATAACTCAAATTGTGACCATCGAAATTGCTAAAACAAATTTAGGTTTAGTAGAACAAAGGTGTTTACGTAAGCTGACCAAATTTCAACAAAATTGTTATATGGGAAGTATTATAACTTTTTGATTGTTTCCGAAATAATGTGCTGGCCGAAATACGAGCTAAAAACATTCAATGGTCAGCGCGCGTGTCTTACGGTCGATGGCGCTATCAAGTTTTTTGAACATTTAACAGGTACCCCCCTCATTTAACCCTCAATCAAGTTTCCTATCATTCGGCTGAGTCGACCGAGGAGATCGCATAAATCCAATGGCTCCTTAGCTACTCCCTAGACTAGGGGGGGAACAAGTACTAGTGACAAAAGTCACGATGGCTACCGGACAACTTTGTCCAATTTTGACTTTTTCAGACAGGGTACTGGGTAGCTTAACTTGGGAAAATGATTATAAACCCAATGAGTTTACCTTGTTAACATTCAAGAGGGATTTGAGTTCCTCTCTGTCCGTCGATGTACTTGCTAAAGACAACCATGATTCGATACTGTGACCACCATCCAAGTTGTCGTATTTGGGTGCAGACTACAGTTTTTATATAGCATTAGCCTGGATGAAGTTTCGTTTTGTGATTAGTCTGATTGGGTACCCAATTAATCTGATTGTGCGCCCTTACGTGCGGGAACTGGGTCAGATTGGTTGAATTTGTCGCGTCGGTCACCAGTCACTTCCGAGGTACTGGAAGCTGAATATCCGGAAAACCTTTGTGAAAGGAAAATCATAAGAATGTCCTAGTCCTACCGGTAAGAAATCGTCAGATATCAGTTTTTGATGTACGTGTGTTATAAGACACGTGACATGTGATGTAAGTGTGTTATATGACACGTGACATGTAATGTACGTGTGTTATATGACACGTGACATGTAATGTACGGGTATTATCTCCAACCCAGAACTCTTCCCGGTAATTATATTTGTGAACCATTGATAACACGCTATTTTCGGAGAAAACAAAATACAGAAACTTATAAGATCAATACTACAATAATGATAGGAAATTACAAATACAATGTAATTTTTTATACATTTCGCAATTTTCGATTATAAAATGGTTGTGATTTCGGATTTAATATGACATTATGTCATATATAACTGGTAGTCGTCATTATAGAATCTGTGAATTCTGCAGCGAGAAGCCCGTGATGGAGCTCCTCCTTAACCTTCCAGGTGTCGACCCGATCATAGAAGATGAAGAACACTTCCTTAGAACATGTCCCAGGTACCATTCCAGTAGGACTAACATGAAGGAGCCCACAAAGTCCTTGCTATTTCATGACATGAAGAGCCTCTTTCTCCCGGAACATATAGTGGAATTCACCAAGTTCGTCGCTCAGCTATGCAGAACACGATTTCCTGCGAAGAAGAAACACAAACACTAGTATCACAGTACGAAACATCACCTTTCCACCGCATCACCTTCATCTGCACTTTACATTTGCACTCCACTCCAACACAATCACATCGTCGACTACACAATCACACATCAAGCATCTTTATTTTTCCCACTTCACTTTGATGTTGTTTTCCTGCTAGGGTTTGCGTGCTTTTCTCGCTCTTTTTGGTAGCTTCTATCTTGATCGATTTGCACTCGACTCTGGCTTCAGAGTGACACCACGACATTTTGGTAATGGTTTTATCTCCCATTTGGATTACGGAATTTGAATTTATTTTAGCAACGCCGATCTAACGTTATTATACTGTAATATATAGATCTATATTTGTAAACCTTGTAAACCTTGTAAACCTATTAAATCCAAAATCACGACCATTTACATAATATTTACATATTTTACACAATGTCAACTTATTAAGCAGTCTACAAATACAAATTTATAGTAAGATTGTAAATAATACTGTAAAATTATACCATATATATCATTATAAATAATTATGCATTGCATATTTATTACAAAGTTGGAAATACTAATAGTGTTTAATAACCATATAAATAAATTATGAGGATGAGATATTATGAAATGACATTTGTAGTTTTACAAAATATAGATTTATTATTTTAGAGCCTCCCATCATTAATAAACCGTGACTCCTAGAATGGATGAATTAATACCTGCTATAGATAAGTTAAAATTAGATAAGCTTTTGTAATCCAACAGTCTCCTATCAATACGCCCAAAGTCAAAAATAAAAGAAAATGTACTTCTACCCTAAAAGATGTAATTTGAATGTTGACGCTTTCAAACAAATCTGGTTTACTAAGTCAACTATCCCTTCCGCTATACACTATAAATCAGTACCCTATCGGACTTTATTTGAACGGAAATTAATTGGACGCTAGAGGCCCTAGTGTATCACCGCCTTTTACTCAATGTCCGGTCAAGTAAGGTCCGATAAGGTGGCACATATAACACCACTATACCCCACCACCACTGCGCTGAGTGGGGATTCTCTCAGTCCTTTCCTCCTTAATGTGAAGTTCCACCAGTCTCTGAAGTCTGTTGTCTACAATTCTCTCTGTAGCCCCGCCCGCCATGATTATCAGAAACTCCTCCAAGTCTATTACCCCATTCCTGTTCGTATCTACCTGCAACAGAGAGACAATGAGAATTGGTTGTGCAAATCAACCTACGACACAACCATCCCCCACGACACTGCCTTTGATTCGCAACCATACTTTACTTTTATAAATTGGTGGATGGAAAAATGTTGCTTACATAACAATTTAACGTAACATCATGTGCCCACAGCGCCCCCTTTCCCTTCACATAACTATTAGCAGGCTGTGTACCTCATTGACAATGTTTATAGCGTCCTGTATGGACAGCTCCACTCCTAGGTTCTGGCAAGCTTCAAACAGCTCTGCTGGCCTCAGTACACCAGTTTTGTCCTTGTCCAGTTCCTCAAACGCCTGCAAATACTTTTTATAAGCTGTTAGTCTTGACGGCATTACGACCACTCGTTTTTACTTCCTAAGCTGCTTCAAATCTTGAGAACAGGAATCAACTAAAATAAGTGCATTTTTAACGGGACAAAATAAAAATACCTTGAGATACTCATTGTATTCTGAGATAGAAAGCTTTAATTTCTCCTGAGGAGCTCCTTCTGACCCTAATTTGAATCTGAAATTGCAGCTGTTGCATTTTATTATTCACATACTTCATCCAACATAATTAAATATTACTATAAAATATAGAGCGGACCGGTAATGTTAACTCAGAGTTAGAAGCAATTTTGAGAAGTGTTGAACAAAATAAAGTGTTTCATTGACCAATTATCGATATTTTATTATTTCACTGAGAGAGAGGAATAAAGAGTAAGAAGAGAGTTGACTAACAAGTAGGAAGAGAAAAGGGCAGAATGAGGTATAAATAAATTTAAAGTGTCCGGAGGACGGGCTTTCTGCTGAAAAATTAAACACAGTTATTCGCTCAGAGAATTGTCCCAAAATGACCCAATATTCGGCTTACGCAATATGTGAACGATCCATTATTTCGTTAAAATTTAAAGTTCGATAGGTCTCTCTCTCATTTCAATTTATGAACTCGTTAACTTACCACTGTCAGAGAATATTTGTATGCTATTTCAATAGTTCTTAATTAGATTCTTTATATGCATTAAAATATAAAATAAGAGTAAAAATAAAAGAGTAAAATGACAAACCCCATGGAAGCAATGAGTGCTTCGGCGTCTTTGATTTCCGCCTCCAATGTCTCTTCATTCCAACCTAACTCTACAGCCATTAACTCAGCTACCTAGAGAGTGTACTTTATCAACATACGGAATAAGCTATTTTCGACAATACTGGCGCACGAAATGTGTGAATCTTACGTTGCAACATTGATAGCTGATAAATAATCAATAAATAACTATTATCAAATAATCATTATCAAATAATTAAAAATATCAGATCTAATATTCAGATTAATGCATCTTCAACAATCAGCTTATGAACAGAAAAACCTGAGGTCCCCAGGTAAATATTTGGAATCTAGGTAAACTATAGGTAAAAATATAATATTTGGAACGAACCCTTGGAAGGCACTCTCTGGTAGCCTGCACGTTCAGGAATGCTAGTCTGGTGCGCCGCGCAATGAAGTCCTTGACATGACAAGCGTACTCGTACTGAACTGCGTATTTACCTGTTAAATCGCTGGTTTTATAAAGTTTAATAACTAAAGGATCCTGTTGTAAAGTGTCATGTTATTTAAGGATCCTGGTTTTTTTTTTGCCAATTCAATATTGAAATGGAAAACGATGCCGGGTTTGAGCTATGAAATTCCAATTCAATATCAAAACCGAAATAGATTTTACATTGTGTTTTTTCCCGAATCAATTTTAAAACGGTGGCGGGTCTGAGCAACCATACTCTTGACTTAATCGAAACTATTTGAAGGCTGGATGAAGAACATTTAATTCAAACTGAAACTGTAAATCACGGAACAGCAAGTTTGTTTTCCCAACCTCGGTCTCAATGAAGGGCATGTCAGCGACAAGGCGTTTCCCAACAAGCGGCCATCTCTTCCCCGTTAGTTGGACCATCTTAGCTAACTCATGTGCTTGGGTCCCGTAGTTGTGGGCTAAATGTTCTGCAACCTACATCAAATATATGTCAGAGTTGCAATAAAACAAGACCTCCTTAGTTTCACATAATATTCCGGTCAGTTATTTAACAATTATAAACTCTAGGGGAACATTACTGATATAATGTTGTATCACGTGGTGACCCCCACTGTCGCTTCACTATAGAGTTTCACTGTAGAGTTTCTACGATACAGGGGGAGCCGCGCACTCGTGCGCGGCGGGTCATACAAGTTGACAAATATAATGCAAGTTATAATCATTTAAAATAGAGTATAACGGTACAATGAATGAGCTGGGATCAGTGAACGATCCACTATAAAATATGATGAAAACTGACCTCGCTGTCAAACCGTATCTCTGACAGAGCTCGATAGAAAAGTTGTGGTGGTAATTGTCAGCTCCCTCCACAAGAACACCGCTAGTGTTGCAGGGGGTGGCGTGTGAGAACCCGTGCTCTTTAGTCACTGCAGTTACTGCATCCTGACGTGATACAGTTAGTATCAGTTAATCATCGAGAATTGTGCTGTAAGATAAGTGAGTAAGATGTTTGTTCCATGATTCACGATGTCAATCCTTCGCATCTCGCCGATCTGTGGTTGCGAGAAGCATTATCGGATGAGCGGCGCGGCCCATCGCGCTACAAGTTTGTTCGGGAGTTTACTCGGATAGAATATTACGATCCTGCAGTTTTGTAAGAACAGGATTAATTTTAAGTTGCCCTTCAAATTGTAACCATAAATGAAATATTTCACAGCCACTAGCGGGGGGTGAGGGGGGGCACTATAATTAACCTCTGCCATCTTTCTGTACGTAGTCCACTTGCCGCCTGCAATAGTTACCATACCACTCTCACTAGTCTCTATAACGTGGTTCCTGGAGAGTGCAGCTGAGTTCTTAGCGTTAGGATCCCGGACTAGTGGTCTGATTACCGGAACCAGCTGCCAGCACGCTACTCTTCTTATCAGCAACACGAGTTTAAGGTTTAGAGAGGTTAACTGGCAGCTGGTCTGATACCGGACCAGGCTGCCCCAAGGCACGTCCTCTCTTCTTATCTACTAAACAGGAGTTTGTAAGTGTCTTAGAGAGGTTACCTGGCAGCCTGGTCTGATACCGGACCAGGCTGCCTGCCGTCTCCTCTTCTTATCTGCAACAGCAGTTTAAGTGTTTAGGAGGTTACAGGCAGCCTGGTCTGATACCGGACCAGGCTGCCAGAACGTCTCCTTTCTTATCTGCAACACGAGTTTAAGGTGTTTAGAGAGGTTTACCTGGAGCCTGGTCTGATACCCGGACCAAGGCTGCAAGCACGTCTCCTTTCTTATCTGCACAGGTTTAAAGTGTTTAGATGAGGTTACCTGGCAGCTGGTCTGATACCGGACCAGGTGCCAGCACGTCTCCTCTTCTTATCTGCAACACGAGTTTAAGTGTTTAGAGAGGTTACCTGGCTGCCTGGTTCTGATACCGGACAGGCTGCCAGCACGTCTCCTCTTCTTATTGCAACACGAGTTTAAGTGTTTAGACAGGTTACTGGCAGGCCCTGGTCTGATACGGACCAGGCTGCCAGCCGTCCTCCTCTTCTATCTACAACTGGAGTTTAAGTGTTTAAGGAGGCTTACCTGGCAGCTGGTCTGATAAGGACAAGGCTGCCAGCACGTTCTCCTCTTCTTATCTGCAACACGAGTTTAAGTGTTTAGAGAGATTACCTGGCTGCCTGGTCTGATACCGGACCAGGCTGCCAGAACGTCACCTTTCTTATTCTGCAACACGAGTTCAGTGTTATAGGAAGGTTACCGGGCAGCTGGTCTGATTACTCGGGACCAGGCTGCCATCAGTCTCCTTACTTATCTGCAACACGATTTTAAGTGTTTAGAGAGGTTACCTGGCAGCCTGGTCTGATACCGGACCAGGCTGCCAGCACGTCTCCTCTTCTTATCTGCAACACGAGTTTAAGTGTTTAGAGAGGTTACCTGGCAGCCTGGTCTGATACCGGACCAGGCTGCCAGCACGTCTCCTCTTCTTATCTGCAACACGAGTTTAAGTGTTTAGAGAGGTTACCTGGCTGCTATCTCGTGTTTACAGAGATTAGCTTACTACTATACCTGGCTGCTTGATATTTCTGGGGTGCTGCTACATAGTCGCCATAGCGACAACGCGCTTCAACTATTTAATATTGACACGGCCGTTAAAACACGAGATGCACCTGTTAACCTCACTCTCTTCCTTACCTTGACATTACAGTCGAAGTAACTGTCTATCTGTTAACCTCAATCTCTTCCTTACCTTGACATTACAGTCGAAGTAACTGTCTATCTGTTAACCTCAATCTCTTCCTTACCTTGACATTACAGTCGAAGTAACTGTCTATCTCGTCCAGGATGAACTGTATTTCCCTCTCAGTTGCCTCTGGTCGGGCGTGTGGTTCACAGGGGGTGTCAGTCGTACCTGGTGCACGTGGGCGTAAGTTATCACGTGGGCGTAAGTTATCACGTGGGAGTAAGTTATCACGTGGGAGTTAGTTATCACGTGGGAGTAAGTTATCACGTGGGAGTAAGTTATCACGTGGGAGTTAGTTATCACGTGGGCGTAAGTTATCACGTGGGCGTAAGTTATCACGTGGGAGTAGGTTATCACGTGGGAGGAAGTTATCACGTGGGCGTAAGTTGACACGTGGGCGTAAGTTATCACGTGGGAGTTAGTTATCACGTGGTCGTAAGTTATCACGTGGGAGTAAGTTATCACGTGGGAGTAGGTTATCACGTGGGCGTAAGTTATCACGTGGGCGTAAGTTATCACGTGGGAGTAAGTTATCACGTTGGAGTAAGTTATCACGTGGGCGTAAGTTGACACGTGGGCGTAAGTTGTCACGTGGGAGTAAGTTATCACGTGGGCGTAAGTTATCACGTGGGCGTAAGTTATCACGTGGGCGTAAGTTATCACGTGGGAGTAGGTTATCACGTGGGCGTAAGTTATCACGTGGGAGTAAGTTAATACGTGGGCGTAAGTTATCACGTGGGAGTAAGTTATCACGTGGGAGTTAGTTATCACGTGGGCGTAAGTTATCACGTGGGCGTAAGTTATCACGTGGGCGTAAGTTATCACGTGGGAGTAGGTTATCACGTGGGCGTAAGTTATCACGTGGGAGTAAGTTATCACGTGGGCGTAAGTTATCACGTGGGAGTAAGTTATCACGTGGGAGTAAGTTATCACGTGGGCGTAAGTTATTACGTGGGACTGTGGGAGTAAGTTATCACGTGGGAGTAAGTTATCACGTGGGAGTAAGTTATCACGTGGGCGTAAGTTATCACGTTGTCGCCACAACTGATATATGTGCTCCATACTTCTAGATAAATAAAATGGTAATCTGTTACCTAAATACAAAATGTGTATGACTTAAGCGTAATGAGAGAGTAACCTGCTATGGTGTACCTTTCCCAGGGTAGAAAGAATATGATCCTCCCGTCGGATGTTTCTGGGTCTAACAATCCCATGTTCGTCGGACTGAGAGGGATAAACAGAGTTGAGGTATTTGGGGAATTTCATTAGATAACAAGAAAGTAAACTTTGTGCTCAAAAATACTGTCTTAACAATGTGAGGTGAACTATACCTGAACTATACCTGAACTATACCTGAAGTATACCTGAACTATACCTGAACTATACCTGAACTATACCTGAACTATACCTGAAGTATACCTGAACTATACCTGAAGTATACCTGAAGTATACCTGAAGTATACCTGAAGTATACCTGAAGTATACCTGAAGAATACCTGAAGTATACCTGAACTATACCTGAAGTATACCTGAACTATACCTGAAGTATACCTGAAGTATACCTGAAGTATACCTGAAGTATACCTGAAGAATACCTGAAGTATACCTGAAGTATACCTGAAGTATACCTGAACTATACCTGAAGTATACCTGAAGTATACCTGAAGTATACCTGAAGTATACCTGAAGTATACCTGAAGTATACCTGAACTATACCTGAAGTATACCTGAAGTATACCTGAAGTATACCTGAAGAATACCTGAAGTATACCTGAAGTATACCTGAAGTATACCTGAAGAATACCTGAACTATACCTGAAGTATCCAGGAAGAACAATGTGTACACCGGTACTTGGGGAGCATATGCTCTCCGATTCTACGTTATCCATCTTTCTTATAGAGTCCGTGAAGGGACCTGTCGCGTTTATTATACTCTTAGCTTTTACCTGAAATATCGTAATCAATGCTCTGAAGACTAGAAGAAAGTACACCAGCGTTAGCAAAACTAACGCTGGTGTACTTTCTACACATCAGTTATGGCCTATGGGTAAAGTGGCTTAAATTCGACTCAAATAATAATATGTAAACGGTACCTAACATTAAATCATTAAATGTGATGATAATGACTCGCTGAGTTATAAGATTACCTCAAATGGTTCCCCAGTGTTAGAGTCTCTACATAAAGCACCCCGTATCCTGCCCTCTTCGTTGTGTAATATCTCAACAACCTGTACCACAAAAGTAAAGTTAAATATAATATATATGTAAATAAGGTTAGAAACACCGTTTTTTCACGGCGAATTGTTGTCAAACTCAAAGATGCAACATTTGGCGTTTAATACAGTATAAAAACATCTGTAATAGTTTGATACGGGATCAATTGACTATTTAATTAATAACTTGATCACTAAATTATAAAAGCAAAAGCGTGTGTACTGTGTACCTGGATATAATTAGAGGCAGCAGCACCCTCTCGAACAGCTGATAAAACAAGCATGACATTCATCCGGGCGTCATTCTGCTGTCCATCATAGTAAACCACCGCTCCCTAGCAACAATAGATACAATTTTAATCAACCAATTAGGGGATACTTTAATAGCATTTTTTATCAACTAACTAGAATGAAATAATAACAATGATAAAATGCTGCAGCCTTTCATTAAACTGGGGTTTCTCGTTTATTTATCCATTAGCAACAGGAGAAATACGCAAAATAACATCCATAATAAAAGATGTCTCACGGAGACTGCAGTGCCATACATTTTCGTCATTCCTGACTGCGCGCGTCAGGTGATATTGTTAGCGGTGAGTGTAATTAGGAGTCTACAAACCTTTAGGTTTTTGTCTCTGAGCATTGGGAACTCCTCTAGTGTGGTCTGTTTGGAAATGACACGACTCCACTTCAACCTTTCTCCCCAGGAAACTAGATCGTAGAGCAGTGTGCCCGCGTAATAATAAGGTAACTTCCACCTGATCAAATGCGTATGTTAATTAATACTGATTATATTAATTTATACTTAATTAAAACGTAATATTAATTGATACTTATATCAAGATATAACTAACAAATAAAACAATCATAGCAACAAAGCGGCGCTGGTCCCGAACAAAGCGACGCTGGTCCCGAACAAAGCGGCGCTGGTCCCGAACAAAGCGGCACTGGTCCCGAACAAAGCGGCGCTGGTCCCGAACAAAGCGGCGCTGGTCCCGGACAAAGCGGCGCTGGTCCCGAACAAAGCGGCGATGGTCCCGAACAAAGCGGCGCTGGTCCCGAGGGATCATCATGTTTTCTTTTTTCCCAAAAAAATGGTGAAAGATAGGGCAAGTATCTTATAATGCTGACGAGGACCAATATGTAGGATTCTCAAATTGTAAATATTAATTAATTAACGGCAAACAAAGATTCCTCCGCACACGATTCAAAAAAAGAACCACAATAACGTGTTATTCTATAAAGTAAGAGGAAAACAAGCTTACCACTGATAGACAGGTATCATGATAGGGAGAGCTGCACTGAGGTGGGGAGCTGAGTCTAGAAGGTTCTTCCTCTCGGACAAAGCCTCACACACCAAATCCCACTGCTCCTTGTCCAGGTGGAAGATGGCATTCTGCAGGTATCTGATACCCCCGTGTATTAGTTTAGTGCTCCGACTGCTCGTTCCTGATCGGTACGTCAGTTGAGAGGCTTTTAGTTTAATTGTAACTACTTTTATAAGGGGGTTGGTATTAGAGGAATGGCTCTGAAGGTAGAACTATCTTTTTTCATGGCATCATGATATTAAGTTGGACTTACAGCGTAATACATCTCATTTAAAATGTGGTACAACTTCAAGATCTCCCAAATCTTAAATCTAGTACCGTCGGATACCACATATAAATCAGAAAACTGAAATGATATTTATACAATTACAAATATCATAACTTACCTGAACTAAAATCGCCTCGCTCGACTAGCGCAGCGCTAAGTCCCCGAGTTTGGGCGTCCAAGACACAGCCGGCCCCGGTTGCGCCCCCTCCTATCACCAACACATCAAACTCTTCAGTCTTAAGACGAGATAACTGTTGTGTTCTGTTAGGTACGGGAGGGAATGATACCACGTCTCTAACTTTAGCTTTTGTTTGGTAGGGGTTGTCCCACTTGTAGACCGTTACACCCCCGGCCAGCCCTATTGCTCCGGCTATTAGGGCCCTCTTCATGGCTTATCCTACCTCATCCTACAGTGAGATATATGAGTTAGTAATGTGTAATGTTACCTCATCCTACAGTGAGATATGAGTTAGTAATGTGTAATGTTACCTCATCCTACAGTGAGATATGAGTTAGTAATGTGTAATGTTACCTCATCCTACAGTGAGATATGAGTTAGTAATGTGTAATGTTACCTCATCCTACAGTGAGATATGAGTTAGTCATGTGTAATGTTACCTCATCCTACAGTGAGATATGAGTTAGTAATGTGTAATGTTACCTCATCCTACAGTGAGATATGAGTTAGTAGTGTGTAATGTTACCTTATCCTACAGTGAGATATGAGTTAGTGGGACACGTGGTGTCGGGGTGGAACCAAGGTGGAACTAAGATAATTTAATATTGAATTGTCATAAATTATTAGTATTCAGGCAGGATGGATATTAGGAAATAACAACAACTTTGGTTTTCGTTGAAATTGTAACATTCCGATCTACAGAAAGTAGCGAGATTTATGAAGGAGTATTAAATTATCATTTACTCATTCCTTAAATACTATACAAATACACAAATGTAATGATGATCAAACCCAAAAAGTTGCTTTAAAATCATTTAGAAAACCGGCTTTAAGAATTTTAAAACATGTTTACAAAAAAAAGTTTATCTTTTGTCGTACCAGGTTCATAAAAGAATTGATAATATGGCAGTGTTGTCATGGTAACACTATTAGTAACCATGACTACTGATAGATGACATAAAATCATAATCTTAAAAATGGTAGAACAAAAGAAAAACTTATCATTTATTCTGTATTCTGTCTAGTTCTGCTGAATAAATTGAAAGAAAGTGGTAACACTAAAACTTATCGAAAGATTTTATTATATAATCAACATATTAATCGACTGGCAATGGAATTTAAAATCAAACGCAATCTGATCTGGTATTATCATTCGTTAACTCATATCTGAAAAACCCCCAAAAATCACAATAAAAAGATTTTAAAAAGACAAAAAAAACCAAAATTACTTCCTTTTATCGGACTTGTCATTTGGTTTAACAGCATTAATGTTACTGAGAACATTAGCCGGCTTGAAACCATTAGCCTTTGGCTTCAAACTGTGAGAAGGGGATTTCTTCCTCGCTTTCATCTTAAAGAACTCATCCTCATCAGAGCTACCACTATTAAAGTTCACGCCCCTCCCTGTTTCCTCCTCCAACTGCTTATACTTCTTCCTCCTTCTCAGCTGATCGTTCCTCAGAGACCACACATACCACACGATGTAAACAATAATGAAGCACACTATGATCAGCAGTGAGACGATCAGCCCGAAGTAGATCTTGCTCCACTCACAGTTGCTGAATTGCCGTCCGGCGGACGCGCGGAAGAAGTTTTCTATCCAGAACTTGTCGCACGTGCAAAGACGGGTAGCATCGGAACAGCTGTGGAGAGGGTTATCAAGGTTATCGTACTAAAATCTTCAAAATTTATTTTTTCCTGTACGATGATAAAAACTATGATCGTTTTAGATACAGAATGTTCCATTAAGAGTTATGTCCACATACACGGGGAGGGTACTATCGTATTTTAATTAAATTTAATAAAACTGAAAATTATACAGGAGATCACTTACGTGCCGTGACCACTGCAGTCATTACTGCACGTGCTCGTGTCTATCACATCAAACTCGAATCCTAGCAACCGTCCATACACGGTATCTCTGAGATGTTTCACTAAGGGAGCTCCTGGGAGTATTTCACCCTTATCATTCTTACCTGAGGGAGAGGGGGGTTATCATCTTCATTTTAGAGAACTGCTCTTTTAAGAGCTAACTAGCAGTCATATTACCATATTATTACCATATTAGGTCATATATCGTGGTCCGGTAGTTAAAATATAACAGAATTACTGTAACCGACTCAAATACTATCCACGAGAATTAAAGACGAACCGTAGAAGTAGACGACAACTTGGTTGTTGATAGTCCTGATTCCGATAGTAACCAGTTCCCACTTTCTCACAACTGACCTCTCTTTTCCATCACCTAGTGAGGGACGTGATCTTTATTAGGCTCCTAATTAGACTCCTAATTATGCTCTTAATTAGGCTCATAATTAGGCTCCTAATTAGGCTCCTTCACAGATTGTAATTAAAAATCTGTAAATCTAAGGAATAGCATTTTGAGATGTAAACACATTTTCCGTAGGTCTGAGTGCCCGCAATTAAAGTGTAGCAAGGTGCGATAAGTTAAAAGCACACTTACTGAAAGGTACCATGAGGATGATAGTAAGACTATCCAGTCTCTCCTGAGTAATTAGTCTCCTAATTAAACTGTAGCAAGGTAAGCACACTTACTGAAGGGCACCATGAGGATGCTAGTAAGACTATCCAGTCTCTCCTGAGTAAATAGTCTCCTAATTAAACTGTAGCAAGGTAAGTACACTTACTGAAGGGCACCATGAGGATGCTAGTAAGACTATCCAGTCTCTCCTGAGTAATTAGTCTCCTAATTAAACTGTAGCAAGGTAAGCACACTTACTGAAGGGCACCATGAGGATGCTAGTAAGACTATCCAGTCTCTCCTGAGTAATTAGGCTCCTAATTAAACTGTAGCAAGGTAAGTACACTTACTGAAGGGCACCATGAGGATGCTAGTAAGACTATCCAGTCTCTCCTGAGTAATTAGTCTCCTAATTAAACTGTAGCAAGGTAAGTACACTTACTGAAGGGCACCATGAGGATGCTAGTAAGACTATCCAGTCTCTCCTGAGTAAATAGTCTCCTAATTAAACTGTAGCAAGGTAAGTACACTTACTGAAGGGCACCATGAGGATGCTAGTAAGACTATCCAGTCTCTCCTGAGTAATTAGTCTCCTAATTAAACTGTAGCAAGGTAAGCACACTTACTGAAGGGCACCATGAGGATGCTAGTAAGACTATCCAGTCTCTCCTGAGTAATTAGGCTCCTAATTAAACTGTAGCAAGGTAAGTACACTTACTGAAGGGCACCATGAGGATGCTAGTAAGACTATCCAGTCTCTCCTGAGTAATTAGTCTCCTAACTAAACTGTAGCAAGGTAAGCACACTTACTGAAGGGCACCATGAGGATGCTAGTAAGACTATCCAGTCTCTCCTGAGTAATTAGGCTCCTAATTAAACTGTAGCAAGGTAAGTACACTTACTGAAGGGCACCATGAGGATGCTAGTAAGACTATCCAGTCTCTCCTGAGTAATTAGTCTCCTAATTAAACTGTAGCAAGGTAAGCACACTTACTGAAGGGCACCATGAGGATGCTAGTAAGACTATCCAGTCTCTCCTGAGTAATTAGGCTCCTAATTAAACTGTAGCAAGGTAAGTACACTTACTGAAGGGCACCATGAGGATGCTAGTAAGACTATCCAGTCTCTCCTGAGTAATTAGTCTCCTAACTAAACTGTAGCAAGGTAAGCACACTTACTGAAGGGTACCATGAGGATGCTAGTAAGACTATCCAGTCTCTCCTGAGTAATTAGGCTCCTAATTAAACTGTAGCAAGGTAAGTACACTTACTGAAGGGCACCATGAGGATGCTAGTAAGACTATCCAGTCTCTCCTGAGTAATTAGGCTCCTAATTAAACTGTAGCAAGGTAAGTACACTTACTGAAGGGCACCATGAGGATGCTAGTAAGACTATCCAGTCTCTCCTGAGTAATTAGTCTCCTAACTAAACTGTAGCAAGGTAAGCACACTTACTGAAGGGTACCATGAGGATGCTAGTAAGACTATCCAGTCTCTCCTGAGTAATTAGGCTCCTAATTAAACTGTAGCAAGGTAAGTACACTTACTGAAGGGCACCATGAGGATGCTAGTAAGACTATCCAGTCTCTCCTGAGTAATTAGTCTCCTAATTAAACTGTAGCAAGGTAAGTACACTTACTGAAGGGCACCATGAGGATGCTAGTAAGACTATCCAGTCTCTCCTGAGTAATTAGTCTCCTAATTAAACTGTAGCAAGGTAAGTACACTTACTGAAGGGCACCATGAGGATGCTAGTAAGACTATCCAGTCTCTCCTGAGTAATTAGTCTCCTAATTAAACTGTAGCAAGGTAAGTACACTTACTGAAGGGCACCATGAGGATGCTAGTAAGACTATCCAGTCTCTCCTGAGTAATTAGGCTCCTAATTAAACTGTAGCAAGGTAAGTACACTTACTGAAGGGCACCATGAGGATGCTAGTAAGACTATCCAGTCTCTCCTGAGTAATTAGGCTCCTAATTAAACTGTAGCAAGGTAAGTACACTTACTGAAGGGCACCATGAGGATGCTAGTAAGACTATCCAGTCTCTCCTGAGTAATTAGTCTCCTAACTAAACTGTAGCAAGGTAAGCACACTTACTGAAGGGTACCATGAGGATGCTAGTAAGACTATCCAGTCTCTCCTGAGTAATTAGGCTCCTAATTAAACTGTAGCAAGGTAAGTACACTTACTGAAGGGCACCATGAGGATGCTAGTAAGACTATCCAGTCTCTCCTGAGTAATTAGTCTCCTAACTAAACTGTAGCAAGGTAAGCACACTTACTGAAGGGTACCATGAGGATGCTAGTAAGACTATCCAGTCTCTCCTGAGTAATTAGGCTCCTAATTAAACTGTAGCAAGGTAAGTACACTTACTGAAGGGCACCATGAGGATGCTAGTAAGACTATCCAGTCTCTCCTGAGTAATTAGTCTCCTAACTAAACTGTAGCAAGGTAAGCACACTTACTGAAGGGTACCATGAGGATGCTAGTAAGACTATCCAGTCTCTCCTGAGTAATTAGGCTCCTAATTAAACTGTAGCAAGGTAAGTACACTTACTGAAGGGCACCATGAGGATGCTAGTAAGACTATCCAGTCTCTCCTGAGTAATTAGTCTCCTAACTAAACTGTAGCAAGGTAAGCACACTTACTGAAGGGCACCATGAGGATGCTAGTAAGACTATCCAGTCTCTCCTGAGTAATTAGGCTCCTAATTAAACTGTAGCAAGGTAAGTACACTTACTGAAGGGCACCATGAGGATGCTAGTAAGACTATCCAGTCTCTCCTGAGTAATTAGTCTCCTAACTAAACTGTAGCAAGGTAAGCACACTTACTGAAGGGTACCATGAGGATGCTAGTAAGACTATCCAGTCTCTCCTGAGTAATTAGGCTCCTAATTAAACTGTAGCAAGGTAAGTACACTTACTGAAGGGCACCATGAGGATGCTAGTAAGACTATCCAGTCTCTCCTGAGTAATAAGGCTCCTAATTAAACTGTAGCAAGGTAAGTACACTTACTGAAGGGCACCATGAGGATGCTAGTAAGACTATCCAGTCTCTCCTGAGTAATTAGTCTCCTAATTAAACTGTAGCAAGGTAAGTACACTTACTGAAGGGCACCATGAGGATGCTAGTAAGACTATCCAGTCTCTCCTGAGTAATTAGTCTCCTAATTAAACTGTAGCAAGGTAAGCACACTTACTGAAGGGCACCATGAGGATGCTAGTAAGACTATCCAGTCTCTCCTGAGTAATTAGGCTCCTAATTAAACTGTAGCAAGGTAAGTACACTTACTGAAGGGCACCATGAGGATGCTAGTAAGACTATCCAGTCTCTCCTGAGTAATTAGTCTCCTAATTAAACTGTAGCAAGGTAAGTACACTTACTGAAGGGCACCATGAGGATGCTAGTAAGACTATCCAGTCTCTCCTGAGTAATTAGTCTCCTAATTAAACTGTAGCAAGGTAAGTACACTTACTGAAGGGTACCATGAGGATGCAAGTAAGACTATCCAGTCTCTCCTGAGTAATTAGTCTCCTAACTAAACTGTAGCAAGGTAAGCACACTTACTGAAGGGCACCATGAGGATGCTAGTAAGACTATCCAGTCTCTCCTGAGTAATTAGGCTCCTAATTAAACTGTAGCAAGGTAAGTACACTTACTGAAGGGCACCATGAGGATGCTAGTAAGACTATCCAGTCTCTCCTGAGTAATTAGTCTCCTAATTAAACTGTAGCAAGGTAAGCACACTTACTGAAGGGCACCATGAGGATGCTAGTAAGACTATCCAGTCTCTCCTGAGTAATTAGGCTCCTAATTAAACTGTAGCAAGGTAAGTACACTTACTGAAGGGCACCATGAGGATGCTAGTAAGACTATCCAGTCTCTCCTGAGTAATTAGTCTCCTAATTAAACTGTAGCAAGGTAAGTACACTTACTGAAGGGCACCATGAGGATGCTAGTAAGACTATCCAGTCTCTCCTGAGTAATTAGTCTCCTAATTAAACTGTAGCAAGGTAAGTACACTTACTGAAGGGCACCATGAGGATGCTAGTAAGACTATCCAGTCTCTCCTGAGTAATTAGTCTCCTAATTAAACTGTAGCAAGGTAAGTACACTTACTGAAGGGCACCATGAGGATGCTAGTAAGACTATCCAGTCTCTCCTGAGTAATTAGGCTCCTAATTAAACTGTAGCAAGGTAAGTACACTTACTGAAGGGCACCATGAGGATGCTAGTAAGACTATCCAGTCTCTCCTGAGTAATTAGGCTCCTAATTAAACTGTAGCAAGGTAAGTACACTTACTGAAGGGCACCATGAGGATGCTAGTAAGACTATCCAGTCTCTCCTGAGTAATTAGTCTCCTAATTAAACTGTAGCAAGGTAAGTACACTTACTGAAGGGCACCATGAGGATGCTAGTAAGACTATCCAGTCTCTCCTGAGTAATTAGGCTCCTAATTAAACTGTAGCAAGGTAAGTACACTTACTGAAGGGCACCATGAGGATGCTAGTAAGACTATCCAGTCTCTCCTGAGTAATTAGGCTCCTAATTAAACTGTAGCAAGGTAAGTACACTTACTGAAGGGTACCATGAGGATGCTAGTAAGACTATCCAGTCTCTCCTGAGTAATTAGGCTCCTAATTAAACTGTAGCAAGGTAAGTACACTTACTGAAGGGCACCATGAGGATGCTAGTAAGACTATCCAGTCTCTCCTGAGTAATTAGTCTCCTAATTAAACTGTAGCAAGGTAAGTACACTTACTGAAGGGCACCATGAGGATGCTAGTAAGACTATCCAGTCTCTCCTGAGTAATTAGG